>NW_028252087.1:0-25627 GCF_964263255.1 Lissotriton vulgaris
TATATAAATATAAATATAAATATAAATATAAATATATATATATATTACTTCGAATCTTCTGATTCCCACCTTATATTCAGAAGTCACGGCACCACAGCAGCAGTAAGTTTAGATTATTTTATTATTTTATAACACCATGTGCATTAGCAACAGGACGGCCTACGCGTTTCGACTACACTTAGTCTTGAACTGGACCATAGAGTCCTATGTGTCTAGACAATTTATGCTGTGCTCAGTGTGAGTGCCCTTATCAGTTTCCATACATTTTTAATAAACAACTAGACTTCCAATCATGAGCATATTTACAAGGCCTAATGTCAGCGCCATTTTACACTAAGTTTTCAATTCTCACATCACAATTCTATAGTAAAGTACTATTAAATGATTTATGTGGAAGACAAAAAACGGTTTGAAGTGCAGGGATGTGGAAAAAAAGGGGGGGAAATAGTGTGTCGTCCATAGGTTTTCCATTATTCCTATTAAAGTACTTAATATCCATTTCTAGAATATATATATATATCTATATATATATATATATATATAGATATATATATATATTCACTGAAAAAAACATAGGTTATAGACCATATATAGTTAGGAATTCGCATTTACAAAACCTTATTCAACTCACACAAAACCATTGAAATTCCATATATAGTTAGTTGCACTAACTATATATCGCGCACCCGCAATCCACTGCTGATGATGTCACATATTACATCATTCATGACATGGTCAGTGACATCACTGATGACATCACTGATGACATCTCAAATGACATCACTGATGACATCACTGATGACAACATCCAGTGACTGTATGTTTCTGTAAAGTTAAAATACGTCTTACATATTGAAGAATGAGTGGATGTATAAGTGTCTGGATGAAGGATTTAGTAGGTGCATGACTGACTGTATGAGTGAGTGATTAAATGTGTCTCACTGAGTGCATGGGTTAGTGACTAAACTGTCTTAATTTGTGCATCATTATGTCTGTTGTTCTGTAAACTGTTGCATGTGTTGATAAGTAGCTATATGAGTAACTATATGGGTTATTGATTGGTTGCCCAAGTATTTGTATGGGAGACTGAGTGTGTGTGTGGGTGGCTGGGAGGTGTATGACTCTGTGCATAGATGTGTGAGCAGTTGATTCACTAGATGTATGGTTTCAAAAGTGCATGTGGAAACAGCTGTATGGGCGGTTGACTGTGTGCATGAGTGTATTGGTGAGTGAATGTATATCTCAGTGCTACATGTCAAAGTAAGTACATATGTAAAACACAGTACATGTGAGAGTTGACATATATAAATAACTGTGCATAAGAGCCAGTGAATGTGTGAGTGGCTGTATGGATCATTGTGAACTTGTATCAGGGATTGTATAAGAGAGTAAATATGTGTTAGTATATGTTTGAATAAGTAAAGTTTGTATAACTGTATAGTTGAGGAAATGGAGGTGTGATTGATTCTTTGCATGACTGACTAGGTGTGTGAGTAACTCCATGGATGAGTGACAGTCTGTGAGTGTCTGTTTACACTGATTGTATCTAAGGTTATATTAGAGTCTGAAGAGGTTCATCGTATTATCACATGAATGATATCATCAGTGATGTGATCAGTAATGTCAAATGAGGTGTCATCAGTGATGTCATCAGTGATGTCATTTGAGATGTCATCAGTGATGTCATTTGAGATGTCATCAGTGATGTCATCAGTGATGTCACTGACCATGTCATGAATGATGTAATATGTGACATCATCAGCAGTGGATTGCGGGTGCGCGATATATAGTTAGTGCAACTAACTATATATGGAATTTCAATGGTTTTGTGTGAGTAAAATAAGGTTTTGTAAATGCAAATTCCTAACTATATATGGTCTATAACCTATGGTTTTTTCAGTGAATTTTCAAGGTTTTGTAAATGCGAATTCCTAAATATATGGTCTATAACCTATGGTTTTTTCAGTGAATTTTCAAGGTTTTGTAAATGCTAATTCCTAACTATATATGGTCTATAACCTATGGTTTTTTCAGTGAATTTTCAAGGTTTTGTAAATGCTAATTCCTAACTATATATGGTCTATAACCTATGGTTTTTTCAGTGAATATATATATATACATACATATATAAACATATATCATCTGTATATTTTCTCCTTAAATCATACTATTCTCTACCTAAATTAAATACATCTTTTCTCACCTTAGCAAATACTTTTTGAGTTTCAAAACAGTCTCAGAAATACTCTAAATTGTCTTCAGCAGAACAAAGAAGAAGCACTCCAGAGGCTGCAGCTATTGAAAGCACACAAATACAGATATTCATTACACATATCTCTCATATTAGCCAATCATAACTCTTCCCTCACTTTTTTCAAATCAAAACCCTTCCCCCCTCTGCCCTCTCTGCCTTTTTTGCTTAGCAACCACCTCCTGAAAGACCTCTCATGTTTGCAAATTCACACAACAATGTTTCAATTGAACTCTGAACTCTCAGTGCACCTGCGTATCCAGTGCAATCTTTCATTAAATGTTTCTTCCTTGACCATTCAAATTACATCTTTCAAAGAACACATCCATGCACCCTAACTTTCTGTTTTCAGAAATGGAAATGCACCAATCACTGCTAATGAATCATTAGCACTGGAAATCCACAGTTTTTTTTCTTTACAAACTCCTACTGTTTCAACTGCCCTTTCATTACCACACTTCATCTGACTGCAGCACAACCTTCTCCCACCATGTTTAATGTCTGGATTGTTGGACATAGTTACATCCACTGGGCTCAAAGGTATGCTGAGAACAGAAATTTACCTAACCTCAATTTACAAGATGTGGAAATTAAGTGGTTGGGCCAAAGAGGATTAAAATGTCACCAATTGATACCATTGGTGAAAACCTTTATGCATTTGCCAAAACCTGACCTGTTAATTGTGCACTGTGGAGGTAATGATTTGGGCACTTTAACTGGGGTAGGTCTGGAAATGCTTTTAAAGGACACCTTTGAGAAATTAATGGCACTTTTTCCTCAAACTGCCTTGGTATATTCCAATATATGCCAAAGACAGAAATGGAGGTGGTCCAACCAATTTTGTCCACAAATTGAGAAAGCGAGGAAGCATGTAAACAAATCTGTTTCAGCTTACATGAGAGACCATGGAATGGGCTCCTTGTACAACAATAACTTGCGTTACTACATGCAAGATATCTACAGAGGAGATGGAGTTCACTTCTCAGATGAGGGCAACAGAATTTTCATTCTGAATTTAAGACTGTGCATTGGTACCTACTTATAAGTACCTAAATGTACCATAAACCCAAAAGCTCTTCTCAGAGCTACCCTTCATCTGATCACTCACAATTATTATTTTTTTCTAACTTTTTTCACTAATTTTCCACAAAATACGCTCCCCGGGGCGCTACCCGGTTCGCTAACCGAAAGCTAACCTCGCGGAATTTTTTTTTAAAATGTTTTTTTCCGCACATATAAGCCTCCTCAGCCACCCTCAGAAAACCTAGGGGGTCAAGATAAATCTACCATGCCCCCTTCTACCCATTCTGAACATTATTTGCCCTCCATCTTGTATCTTAATGCGACCAAAGCACAAAATGGAGGACTCCCGTGACGCTTAAGGTTCGCGATCCGAGCCGCTTCCCGGGAAGCGGTCCAAAAAAAAGGTGGGAAAGTAATTTACAGAAAAACGACTAGAGACACTCTCACCAAATTTAGATTAGCTCATACTACATAACAATCCCTTTCATTTTCACAAATTTGATTGAAATTCCATTTAGCCATTTAGCCTGTAGACCTCTCTAAATACCGTGAGGTAAATTACTTCACAAAACACATCTGAAGTGTTGGAATTGACAACCAATGAAAATGTTACTTTCATTTTCTACTTTTATTACCTGACATTTGATTGGTTATATACCTGAATATATATATAAAGGAAGAGAAGGAAACACAGCCATTTTGACTACTACTTCTTGTTGTATATATCATTTGGAATATCACTAATCACTTCAACTTGTTTCTAAAGGTAAGTTGTTATTTTTAAAACTGAAGTATATTGTGCACTATAAGTAAATATGGTAAACTTTTTCAGATAGTTATATACTATCCCTCTGTAGTAGTTATAGATTTAGATAGACTTCTCTGTTATAGTTATGGATGGACTTAGACTTCTCTTGTATAATTATAAATTTACTTACATTAAATCACATACACTTTTTTATATTCCCACTTCCACTCTGATACTATACACTGCCCAAAGATAAATTCACTGATAAAAAATGCCTATCTAAAATTATTCCCAACAGTGCCCTATCTCTACTAATATATATTTTTTTAATCCAAATTTCAGGCAAAATGGAAGGCGAAAACCAAGTTTCTTTTGAAATGGACCTGCAAGAGAGCAGCCAAGAATTGATTGATACAATTGATCAAATTGACATTGAATTTATGGACGAAACTTTGGACAAAGAACTACTGCAATGTGTCCAAGCAGTAGATGACCTCCTTGAAAATGAGGACATTTTACAACCTCACAGATTGCAAACAATATTCCAAGAAAATAATGACATTTCAGACACTGAAATGTTAGAAAGTTTAATAAATTATGAAACACAAACAAAATAAAAAAAAAAGCTTTAAAAATAAAGAAAACAAAAAAAATCAACAAAAACAACAAACAATTAACATACAGTATTTGAAAAGTCTATCATTCTTTTTTCCTTATAGTACGCTGCCCAGAACGCTTCCCGGTTCGCGAACTTGGCGCTCACCACGCAAAAAAAAAAAAAAAAAATTTTTTTATTATTATTATTATTATTATTATTATTATATGAAATTTGTAATGCGCTCAGCTTACCCGGGGGCATCCCGGCGCAACAGACCAAAGAAGGAGGAACTCGATGACTCGCTACTGTGGAAACAAGTAGGTTTTAAGAAGTTTCCTAAATATTAGGATCTTGTGCTCTGAGCGAATCTTAAGGGGCAGAGAGTTCCACAGAGATGCCACCTGTACCGAGAAACGCCTGCCCCCAGTCTGAGCTCTCCTGACTCTCGCAGATTGCAAAAGATGTTGCTGGTCCGAGCGCAAAAGGCGTGGAGGTTTATAAGGACGGGCCATGTTAAAAAGGATAGGGGGGCCTTTGCCATGTAGAATTTTATGGGCCGTACACAACGCCTTGAATTTCACTCGCTCCTTAACAGGGAGCCAGTGAAGTGCTTTCAGGGCCGGGGCAGCAGACTGCCTTCTAGGGATCTCCATCAGAACTCTGGCAGCTGCATTTTGCACCTGTTGGAGGGTTTTAAAGGTGGCTTCAGGGGCACCAAGAAACAGAGCATTACCAAAGTCAAGCCTTGAGAGGATTAAACCACGCATCAAAAGCTTCTTAGCTGGATCCGGAAGCAGTGGGAGTACCTTTCGGGCTGACTTCAGTAAACCGAAGCAAACCCCCGTGGTCTTTCTGGCGTGGTTCCTAAAGGACAGATCTTCCTCCAACCATACTCCCAAGGACTTGATCTCCTTCTTGGGAGATGGTGGATCGCCAAGAGACCGGGGCCAACAGCTGGCAATAATGGAGGGACTGGAGTTTTTACCCTGCTGGGCCCTTTTAAAACCTCCACATAAAACCTAGGGGGTCAACGAGGATCTACTATGCCCCCTTATGGTAATTTCCCCCTTTGTTTTGGCCTCCTGTCTCTCGATCCTACCGAGAGACAAGATGGCGGCTGCGCCGGACTGTTTAGAATGTTGACAGACACCGGAGAGCCAATCAGCTTCGCTTCGCAAAGTTCCGATACGCGAAAAGTTTGCGAACTGGAGCGCTACCCGGAGCGCTGTTACAGATATATATCTTGTTTTAAACGTTAATTTCTCAAAATCCGCTGAAGCACATATATTGAGACCTAGCAAAGGCACATCGGGCTAACAGTCCCTACAATTTTGCCAAGTTTCGTGGAAATCCATTCAGCCGTTCGAGCTAAAAGTGAGGCCAACCGCCCTATGGAAATTAACATGGGAAAAACGCGTTTTGGGACCCCCCTTTTTTCTCGGCCCCCCTTGACGAACCCCCCCAAATTTCCAGGAGCTGCTCAGAAACAAAATGTGCCATTTTCCTGAAAATTTCAGCCGATTCCGTCCACAAACGCCAAAGTTATTAGACATAGAATTTTCAAAAATCCCATAGGGAAAAAATCCTAACTATATATACCTACTGGCGACCGCCAGTAGGTAATATATATATATATATATATATATATATATATATATATATATATATATATATATATATATATATATATATATATATATATATATATTCACTGAAAAAACCATAGGTTTCACACCAGTTATAGTTAGCTGGAAATTTTACTGATATAAAACCATTGAAATTCCCACGTTATAGTTAGATGGACTCACTATAACTTGCGCGTGCAATGCACTGCTGATGACATCACATATTGCATCACTCATGACATGGTCAGTGACATCACTCATGACATCACTGATGACACCATCCAGTGAATGTGTGTCTTTCTGAAAAATAAATATATTTTATATATGTATATGTAAAAGTTGATGGAAGAATAAATGTTTAAATAAGTGTCTAAATGGATGGTTTTTAAAAATTGATTGGTTAACTGGCTTAATAAGACATCATCAGCAGTGCATTGCACGCGCAAGTTATAGTGAGTCCATCTAACTATAACGTGGGAATTTCAATGGTTTTATATCAGTAAAATTTCCAGCTAACTATAACTGGTGTGAAACCTATGGTTTTTTCAGTGAATTTAATAGGTTTTTTAAATGCTAATTCCTAACTATAACTGGTGTGAAACCTATGGTTTTTTCAGTGAATTTCATAGGTTTTTTAAATGCTAATTCCTAACTATAACTGGTGTGAAACCTATGGTTTTTTCAGTGAATTTCATAGGTTTTTTAAATGCTAATTCCTTTGTATATCGAGTTTCTAACCTTTTTTTTTTTTACAATTTGCTGTTTTTTTTAAGTATTCATTTTTTTTTATAATTTTTTTCTTTTGCGCTCTGGGTGCGCGCTCCGGGAAGCTTTCAGCTAAGCTCTCCTGTAAGCTTCTCCGAGAGCTCATCTGAAAGCGCACCCAGAGCGCAACTGTCGTTCGTGAAAAAAAAATATGAATGAAAAGTTAATAATAATGCAAAACATTTCGTACCATACAAATAAAATTTGTTTTTTTTAATATGGAAAATGATTATGCATTTCTATAAAAGATTGATGACGTCACTTCGGCGCGCAACGTAAGTGCCCTCGGAAGCGCATACGTGCGCGGCGCATAAACGCACGGAAAAGCGCCTACGATCGCGCCACGTTTGCGCCCCGGAAGCGCCTACGATCGCGCTGCGTAAACGCACCCGGAAGTGCTCCGGAGCGCGCAGCGTAAACGCGTCGGGTCATGTGACCCTAAAATAACACTTTTCATTGGTTGCTAACAGTTTTTTTTTACAATGAATGAAATCCCCACCCATTTCCTTCACTTCTTCTTTCACTTTTGTGACTGAAAGACCTGCCTTTTTTGCTGCTCCATATTCCTGGATTCATCATGGCTGCCAGACCATCCAGCAGTGAAGATGACTCCAATGATTTCATTGATGAAGAGCCTCCTACCCCAAAGGTGAAGGAACATTTCATCTGGAAATTTTTTAAGTTTCCAGCAGGCCAGAAGAAGGTGAATGCACCAAAAGTAGAGTGCAGGATCTGCAAACAGGTCCTGTCACGGGGTAACCCCCAAAAAAAATACTCTTTTGGCAACTTCACCATGATTCGCCATGTGGAGAGGAGGCACCCCCAGAATTTTGCCCGGGAAAGTGTCAGGGCTCTGGCACAGGAGGTTCCCAGAGATGGGGCCTCTACATCAACTGGAGGAGCAACTTCTTCTGGAAGAGAACAATCTCAGGGGCAGGTAGCAAACATTCAACCTGCATTCAACCATGGGGTCGTCAGATGCAGATACTGCAATCAACTCCTCACCTATGGGGAGCAAAGTGTCCTGCTCATGGTTCGGGCATTGGAGAACCATCACTGCCCTTCCCACCCCTAATTTTTTTCTTTTGTTTTTGCTCCTGTTGAGCAGTTTCTATTCCCTGTTTTTGTTCCTCTTCAGTTAAAAGAAGAAAACCAAAAGTTCTTTTCAGAACTACCTCCAATTCTCATCAAAGAGCTATAATCTTAAAAAATGAAGAGTAAGTGAAATATAGTGCATTGATAATTGAAAGGAGAATGAGTAAGAAAGAACAGAAAGGTATGAGAGGTGAAAGGAAGTGAAGTAGGAGGAATGAAAGAAGGTGAGTGTTAGAAAAGAAAGTTATGACACAGTGAATAAACTGGAGGCCTCATTTCTGAAAAGTGACGCATCGCTACGTGAAAATAGCGATGCGTCACTTTTCTGGACGCACTCCTTATGACATTCCAGATATGTCATATTTAATATATGACTAATCAATTCGCAAGGAGTTACAGATATGTCAGTATTTCTGACATATCTGTAAACACAAAAGTAACGCATTGCAGGAGTGCGTCACAAAAGTGACGCAACTCCAGTAATGTGTCCTTTCACATGGAAAAAGCACCATGTGAAAGGTTTGCTGTGAAGCAGGCGCAAGATTTTGGCGCAACTGCATCCTAAAAGTGACGCACTGCGTCATTATTACCAAGCTTTTTGCAAGGAACACCCCCTCTGCATGCATTATACCTGACACTATTTTTTAAAAAGTGACGCATCTAGGTACATGGGTCACTTTTTAAAACTCTGCGCCATATTGTATCTGCATCAGGTATAATGTATGCAGAGGGGGCAATCCCTCGCAAAAAGCTTGGTAATAACAACGTACTGAAATCTATGAGATTTCTCTGCGTCACTTTTAGGATGCTATTGCGTCAAAATCTTGCGCCGGCCTCGCATCACTTTTATGTTTACACATATGTCAGAAATACTGACGTATCTGTAACTCCTTGCAACATGATTCGTCATACATTAAATATGACACATCTGGAATGTCATAAGGAGTGCGCACAGAAAAGTGACGCATAACACCAGCAGTGTAATAAAATGTACCTCGTTGCACTATATTTAAAAAGTGACGCATCTAGATAGATGCGTCACTTTTTAAATATTGCATAACAATGCGCATTTTTTTACACCGCTGGTGCGTCACAAAAATTGACGCACAGGAAGCGCAAAACTAACAGCGCAAGGCCTTCATAAATATGGTCCTGGATTTTCCCCGTGCTTCGCCGGTGCGCGTACCATGCGCTTCCCCCGCGCAAAACGAAAAAAAAATTTTAATGCCCTGCAGGACCCTATTTTAGTCCCTACATCAAACCTAGGGGGTCAGAGGGGGTCTACTCTTCCCCCTTATGGTCATTTGCCCCTTTTTTTTTCAAACCCCTTGTGTCTCGATTTTACCGAGACACAAGATGGCGGCCGCTCCGCACTGTTTAGAATGTTTACAGACAACTGAGAGCCAATCAGCTTCCTGCGCGCAAGTCGCGTGTCGCGCCTGGAGCGCACTCCGGTGCGCGCACGGGAGAGCGCCTATAGATATATATATTTTTTTTAACCTAAATTACTCAAAATCCACTGGAGCACATATCTTGAGACATAGCAAAGGCACATCGGGCTACCAGTCCCTACAATTTTGCCAAGTTTGGTGGAAATCCATTCAGCCGTTCGGGCTAAAAGTGAAATCGACCGCCCTATGGAAATTAACATGGGGAAAACGCGTTTTGGGACCCCCCTTTTATCTCGGCCCCCGCTTGACGAATCCCCCCCAAACTTTCAGGGAAGGACCGGACCGCCATGAGACCATTTTCCTGAAAATTTCAGGCAGATTCGTCAACCGGCGCCAAAGTTATTCAAAATAGAATGTTGAGATTTAACATTGAAAATTATCCTAACTATAACTACCTACTGGCGACCGCCAGTAGGTAATATATATATATATATATATATATATATATATATATATATATATATATATATATATATATATATATATATATATATATATATATATATATATATATATATATATATATATATATATATATATATATATCACATGAAAAACCCTACTTTACTGGGGGGCCCCAATCCTGCAGGGCGGGCTCTAACACCAGGAATGGAGATCCTGGAAACTGTGGTTCTGCCACCAAAAGAAAAGAGCTCAATACGGACCTGCTGATACTGATATTATTTGCCATGAAATGCAGAGAAAAAATGCCCTCTATATAACTTTACGTGCTTCAGCCTTAAGCCTTGATCACAGGTGAGTGCAATTGTCTGATGTGTAGTCCAAGTTGTCATGTGGCTTGGTATTTGACCACAAGCCCCAGAATGCATCAGTATTTTACATTTTGCAACCGGACATGTCCCTTCTCACAATTCTGCCAAATACCGTATTTACAGACAATGTCCATGTAATTTTAACAAATCTGCAGGTGCTTACTGGTGAAAGTCTGTAACTCCATAGTGCGGTTTCCTCCGCATCTCTTCGATAAGACCATGAAGCATTGCAGCTCCACGCCCACTGGGGAGGGTCTTAAAGTTTTCAATAAATGGCCCCTCACTGTTGCCGGGACTGTTGTTCAAGCCGCCAGTGATCAAGGGCACAATGCTGCCCGAAACGCATTTGGCATGTGATAAGGCCTTTTCAGTTAACGTGATGTAACTGCTAACCTGCAATTAAAATATGGTGACAATTCCCTGGTGTGTGGCGCTTTCATCGAGGGCAACCTTTTATGTTGGAATATATTACCTACTGGCGGTCGCCAGTAGGTAGTTATAGTTAGGATTTTTTTCAATGTTAAATCTCAATATTCTATTTGGAATAATTGGCGCCGGTTGACGAATCTGCCTGAAATTTTCCTCAAAGTGGCCTCGTCGAGCTCCGGTCCTTCCCTGAAAGTTTGGGGGGATGCGTCAAGCGGAGGCCGAGATAAAAGGGGGGTCCCAAAACGCGTTTTCCCCATGTTAATTTCTATAGGGCGGTCGACCTCACTTTTAGCCCGAACGGCTGAATGTATTTCCACTAAACTTGGTAAAATTGTAGGGACTGGTAGCCCGATGTGCCTTTGCTATGTCTCAAGATATGTGTTCCAGTGGATTTTGAGTAATTTAGGTTCAAAAAAATATATATATCTATGGCAGCGCCCCGGTACGCGCTCCGTGCGCGCCACGCGACTTGCGCACAGAAAGCTGATTGGCTCTCGGGTGTCTGTAAACATTCGAAACAGTGCGGAGCGGCTGCCATCTTGTGTCTCGGTAGGATAGAGACACAAGAGGTAGAAAAAAAGGGGGAATGACCATAAGGGGGCAGGGATAGACCCCCGCTGACCCCTAGGTTTGATGCGGGGGCTCCACCCGTGCATTTATTTATTTATTTATTTATTTATTTACTGACATTTATAGAGCGCCAACAAATACCCGTAGGTGTCTCTGTGCTAGACTGCAGTAATGTCTCTCCTCAGAGGTGAATTCATGCGTACTGGTATACTGTATTATTGGTTGAATAACCACGTCTTCAGTCTTTTCCTAAACTGTAGGAGGGACTGGTTTTTACGTGGTATGGCAGGGTATTCCAGATTTTGGGAGCCGCAACTAAGAAGCGGCGGTCGCCCCAGGTGACTGTTCTACTACGTGGGACCACTAGTTGATTAAGTGATGAGGATCGGAGCTTTCTGGCTGGGTTGTAAGGTATTAATTGGTCTTTTAGGAAGCGAGGCCCTTTATCCTGCATCACTTTGTAGACTATACACAGTGATTTAAACTTTATCCTGTTTTGGATAGATAGCCAGTGGTAGGTCCTCAAGGTATCCGAAATGGGTGCGAATTTAGGCTTTTTGGACAGCAAGCGTGCGGCCGCATTCTGTACCGTCTGCAGCTTTTTTGTGACTCTGGTTTGTGCATTCAGAAAGAGTCCATAACAATAATCTAATTAAGTTAAAACCAATGACGTGACCAGGGTCTTGGCGGCCGTGTCAGGCAGAAAAGGCAAGATTTTCCTTATCATTCTGAGTTTAAAATGGGCCGTGGACGCTACCTTATTGGCATGTGCCATAAAGTTGAGCTGGTCATCAAAGGTGACTCCCAAATTTCTAACCTTGGAGGTGGGACAAGGTGGAGTGCCGAATGCTGATGGCCACCAAGTTGCAGGCCAGGATGGCGAGAGAGTGCCAAAGATGACCACCTCCGTTTTATCGGAATTGAGCTCCAGGCAGTTTCCTGCCATCCACTCACCGATAGCTGTCATTTCTCTTTGGAACCGTTCTGCCACCTCCTGTCCATCACCCTTAATGGCCAACACCAACTGCGTGTCGTCTGCGTATGAGGTTAGGCATGATTTGCGCGGGGGGAGCGCCCGGTACGCGCACCGGGAAGCGGACCGGGGAGCGTACCATGTGGAAAAATGAATAATAGAGTTTTTTAAAAATGTAGCATTTTTTTGTAATTGGAGGTAGTTCTAAAAAGAACTGTTTTTTTTCTTCTTTTGTTGTTTTATATTTTTTTAATGTTTTTTTAACCATTTTGTACTTTTTTGGGGTTTCAGAACACTTTTATATTGTTTTTGTATTTTTCGAGGGGAGAAACGAAAAAACAGGGAATTGAAAATGGCTCAACTGGAGCGAAAAAAAAAGAAAATAAATAATTAGGGTTGATTGGGGCATTTGTAGTTGTCCCCAGCAAGGACGATGAGCTTTACGCTCTGTTCTCAGTAGGAGATGGTCTTCCCACAATATTTACATGTGATTCTGAAATCTGCAAATCGGGGCTGAATGCACGGCATCGTCTCACTTTCCTCTGGTGCAGACGCAGTGGGTTGCTTCCTTTTTGAGCTGGTTCTTGTTTATTGAGGAGGGTTTCTGGCCAGTTCCCTCATCTCTGCAGCAGAATAGTTTATAGGATGCTTGCGCTGCATGTGGCGGATCATCGTGTGATTTCCAAAGGAATATTTTTTATTAGGGTTCCCCCTAGAAAGTTCCATGTCACAGATCAGGCAAGTCACCTCGGCTGCATTTACCTTTTTCTTCCCCTGTGGAACCGAAAAAAACTCCCAAATAATGTGTGGTTTGGGCTGGTATGGGGTATTTTGTTCTTGGAGAAATGTTCTCCTCCCTTCTTCCTCCTCCTCCTCCTCTTCCTCCTCTTGTTGACCACCAATGAAATCTTGTGGTGGTCCTCTTGGTTGTTGTTGTGGTGGTGGTGGTGCAGATGCACCAGCTGCTGCTGCTACTGAAGTCATTATAAAGATCAAAATGGTACAGAGAGGTACAAGCAGGTCTTCCTTAGTCAAAGGACAAAGTCAGAAGAAGGAAAAAAGGTGGGGTCTTTCATCAGAAGGAAAAAAAAAATGTTTGGAACCAATGAAAAGTGTTATTTTCAGGTCACATGACCAGTGGCTTCATTATTATGAAACCAAAACTGTTATGAACCAATGAGAAGTGTTATTTTCAGGTCATATGACCCGACGCGCTTACGCTACGCGCCCCGGGGCGCGCCCAGGGGCACGCTCCGGGTCGCGTAGCCTAAGCGCGTCGGAAGTTTACGAGTGCTTCCGGGTGCGGTTACGCCGTGTGTTTCACGCAGACGCGGCTACGCGATACGTCACGATCATGATCAAGGCTCAGTGGAGGGCCAAGAAAAATTGTCCATAATTAGCTGCAGCTTAGGTAACCCACTAGAGGGCGTTAATTGGCAAAATGAGACCTCAAATTCCAGCGTGCATTTAAAAATGAAAATGAACTGCCACCAAAGGAGGAGCACTGAAAGCACCCTGTTACGGAAATACGCAGGGGAGATGCGGTAGCCACTAATCACCTCCGCTGACACGGCCTCTGAGGAGAAGCAAACAGCGGCATCGAAACGTGTCAGGCCATGGACTTCAAAGGGATGTTAAGCTGCCTGCTTGGTTTTAATAGAGTTGTTACTCACCTGCAGTGCTGTGCGGCCTCTAGCTTCTGGGCGTTTTTGGTTACTTATATATATATATTGCCTTTAAACTTTCTAATTAAAAGGCTTTTGGGAGATTAAAGTGTTCGTGTGCTTTCTTCGAGGGATTTTGAAGAAACATTTGACTCTATATATATATATATATATATATATATATATATATATATATATATATATATATATATATATATATATATATATATATATATATATATATATGGGATACCAAGGAATTGCTGCACACACCTTAATACTTGTTGCAGTTTGACAGCAAGCACAAATAATGGAAGAAAGGAGAGTGAAAAGAGCGACTAAAGCAGAAAGCATTTTTCAAACAGACACAGTGCGGGAGAATAGAGATGAAACAGCTGCCACACCACAATCGATCCCAACTATTTGTAAAATGCTATTTACACAACTGGAAAAACTAATGAGGAAAGAAATCTCCAGAGAATGGGAAATTCTAACATTAGAAAAATATGTGGAACTTAAGATGGTACCAAGAGGTCTTCGTATTTTTACCTTGCCCAACCACCCAGATACCAAGCCTGAAATGCTTGAAGAATGGGGCAACAATAACATGGGGTGCTCCAATAACATGATGTTAATAATAATTAAATATGCAAGAATAGAAGTCGAAGAACTACACAAAAAAATTGCGGAAGTGGAATCTAAAATAACGGCCTTAAATGAGGAATCTGGCATAATAAAAAAACTAAGAAGTGACATGGAAAAAAACCTAGACAACCATGAAGAGTATGTACAGAACCGCAAACAACGAAAATTCTGTAGGGATCAAGATGACTACAAATATGGCACCATCTTAACCTTTGCCAGAAAATATGATGTTTATAAACAACAATGGGCAACTGGAACATTGACACCTGGTGAACAAACAAGCGGATCAGAATCAGATTTCAGTGAGGGTGAACAGAGACGCCCTGGTCTTCGCAGAATGTCTTTTTTAGACGAAATACAGTTGCTATACCATGTGCAACAAACACCACAAAGCAACAGCAGAGGCCGAGGTCAGTATCGAAACCGATCCAGAGGAAGAAGAGCCCAAGCTCCAGGAAACCCAAGCGCAAAACAAGACGCAGCAAGCGCCGATGGAAGCAGATACAACCTAAGAGCCCGCACGAACAAGAGGAAATAGGACAACATTCCACAACCACCCCCAACTTAGTAATAAATCTGTCGAAATACAATCCAACACCAATAGAAATGAAATTACTAAACAAGGGGCTTTCCTTTTGTCCAGAAATACACCATGACACAACTGAAACCAAAATAGACCTCTACAAATATACCAGAAAACTTAAACTAAAAAAATTCTTTGCCAAGAGACCTACAAATAAGACCAAAATGCTAGAAGACAACGCATCGCCAAATATGAATTCAGTATACCGCACCTCGGAAGTTCCACAGATAAGAGTTGCCTATGAATTGGCAAACGAAATTGAACAAACTGAAATCACAGACACCCAAGTATTAGATGAAATGAACATCACATCTAGTAAACGACAACCAACAGATTTCAAACCGAGATCCAAATTCTGTCCGATCCTCTATCCAGGCAATAAAATTGACACCTTTTATGAACTGGTAACAAATGAGATCAAAGAAATGCCCAAAAACTACAAAAAAAAAAGAAAAGAATATCTAACCAAAGGCGAACGCCAAGCAATATTCAGCTTAAAAAACAACGCCCAAATTGAAATAAAACCTGCGGATAAGGGCGGGAATATTGTAATTATGGAAAAAGAACTGTATGTAGAGGAAGCTATGCGACAATTGAAAAATGCTAACAACTATACTGTATTGACCAAAAATCCAACTGAAATGATGAAACATGAACTTGAAACCAAACTGAACTGTTGGTATGAAAAAGGCTTAATCACTGATGTGGAAAGGAAATTTTTAATGGTCGAAAATGCAATCACCCCGACTATTTACTTTTTACCAAAAGTACACAAGACCCTCAACAAGCCTCCTGGTAGGCCAATAATTTCCAGTTGTGGTGGCCTCTATGAAAACGTATCCAGCTACGTTGACCACTTTATAGCTCCGTTAGTACCAACACTAAGCTCCTACATGAAAGATACGGGCGATTTCCTTCGAACTTTAATGGAAACAGAATGGCAGGCAGACTACTTGTTAGTGACCATCGATGTGGTATCGTTGTACACATCCATAAACCACGATATTGGATTAACAGCGATCAAATATTTTCTGGATCAACAACCAATCACCCAGAGAGAACATTCGAAAATGATCATGGAGATGATCACACTGTGTTTGTTCAACAACATTTTCCTCTTCAACAAAACCATCTACAAACAATGCTGTGGCACAGCGATGGGAGTTTCTTTCTCTCCAAGCTACGCTAATCTCACCATGGGTTGGTGGGAGAAGGGCGTGGCTTGGAGAGAGGAAAACGACCATCACATGGCCAAGGTGGCCCTTTGGCTACGTTTTATTGACGATCTCTTCCTTTTATGGAAGGGTACTGAAGCAGAATTCTTGACATTTTTCAGCATCCTCAACCAAAACTCAGTGGGGTTGAAATTCACATATACCATCAGTGCGAAAGAAATAGTCTTCCTAGACACAAAGGTGTACATAGCAGATGGAAAAATCCAAACAACTGTCCATAGGAAAGAAACAGCGACCAATAGCATCCTCCACGGCCTGAGCTTTCACCCCCAAAAATTGAAAAAGAGCATTCCGTATGGCGAGCTCCTGCGAATGAAAAGGAATTGCTCTGAGGAAAAAGAAATGGAAAAGAAATTCAAGGAAACAAAAAAACGCTTCAAACAGAGGGGCTACAAAACCACAGATCTCAATGCCTGTGAAACAAAAGCAAGATGCAAATCAAGAGAAGACACCCTCATCAACAAAAAAAGCATTGTTACCTCACAAGAAGTTGAAGCAAAAAAGACAGATGACCAACCCAGGATGATAATGACTTTCAGTAAAGAAAGCTACAAGATACAAAAAGCCATGATGAAGTACTGGCACGTACTTCGCAAAGACCCAGACATTGGAACAACCATAGGAGATCACCCTTTAGTCTCCTACAGGAGGGCACCGAATCTTGCGGACCAACTAACTCAAAGTCACTTCGAAACAAAAAAAACGGAATCTTGGCTTGACATAAGGAAACAAGGATTTAATAAGTGTGCAATCTGCAAAGCATGCAAGATAGGACGTAACATCAAAAACCTAAAAGATGCGGCTGGCAAGAACTTTGTAATTAGAAGCAAAATCAACTGTGAATCGTCATTTGTTGTATATATGATCCAATGTTACTGTGGAAAATCCTACATTGGTAGTACGACATGCTCGATCAAAACACGTATACTCCAACACTTACTAGCTATCCAGAACAGCGATTACTCCTACGCCATTGCGAAACATCTAGCAAATCATGAAAACAAAACGTGGCTAGATGTGAGATATTTTGGACTTGCAACTGTACCACAGCACGAGAGAGGAGGCAATCGCATTCAAAGACTGAGACGACTTGAATCTAAGTTAATAATGAGGTTCAAAACGAAACAGCCTGCTGGCCTCAACGGCAAATGAAGAACTTTACGTTCATTTATGAGGACTATGTTACAGACTATACTGCATAAAGCATTATAATTTTGAATATCTTTATAATAATGTGCTCTCTTGATCAATACCTTTTTCAACCCCCTTTTTTTGTTGCTAAGAACAGTCACGACAACTGAGGTATTTTTGCTAACTAATAAATGCCAATAATCAATGAAGATATGCAGATGTCGTGGGCGGCTGCACACATTGGGGACGTAGGGCACTCAGCCCTTTATTGTCAAATGGACGTCAGTCCATATTGTTACGCATTGCAATCAACCCTCAGGTAAATAGAGAGTTGATTATATACGCACGTGTAATCACGAGCGTCACAAAGCGATATTGTCCTGGTAAACTGTGGACACGCTTTTCAATATGCAGTAACGTCAAACAGCGCCCCAATGCTGCAAAAACCCACGACCCCACAAAACACAATGGCATGAATATCAATTGAAACTACATGTCCCAGCATGCCCTAGCCAACCAGAGGGCGTGCTTAGAGGCTTCAATGTATAGAAATAATGAAGGGACAAAGCACGTAAGCTACCGTGAACAGGAACTACGGTTCGAAACGCGTAGGGGTGTTTGTCACGTTCTGAAAATAAAGAAACTGCAACAAGTATCAAGGTGTGTGCAGCGATTCCTTGGTATCCCACGAAATTGGGACACTGTCCTGGTCCCATCGCTGGCACCTACTGATTTGTGCTCCCGCTGCGACAGGACAACTCGTGAGACTATATATATATATATATATATTTATATATATATATATATATATATTACCTACTGGTGGTCGCCAGTAGGTATATATAGTTAGGATTTTTTCTCTATGGGACTTTTGAAAATTCTATGTCTAATAACTTTGGCGTTTGTGGACGGAATCGGCTGAAATGTTCAGGAAAATGGCACATTTTGTTTCTGAGCAACCCCTGAAAATTTGGGGGGGTTTCGTCAAGGGGGGCCGAGAAAAAAGGGGGTCCCAAAACGCGTTTTTAACATTGAGTTTTCCATAGGGCGTTTGGCCTCACTTTTAGCTCAAACGGCTCAATGGATTTGCACCAAACTTGGCAAAATTGTAGGGACTGTTAGCCCGATGTGCCTTTGCTGGGTCTCAATATATGTGCTCCAGTGGATTTTGAGAAATTAACGTTTTAAAAAACAGATATATCTGTGACAGCTTCCCGGATAGCGCTCCGGTAAGCGAACTTTTCGCGTAACGGAACTTTGCGTAGCGAAGCTGATTGGCTCTCCGGTGTCTGTCAACATTCTAAACAGTCCGGAGCGGCCGCCATCTTGTCTCTAGGTAGAATCGAGAGACAAGAAGAGGAGAAAAAAACGAAGGGGGAATTTAATGAAAGGGGGCAAGGTAGACCCTTCTTGACCCCCTAGGAATGATGTTGGGGTTATTAAAGGGTCCCGTGGGGCAAATAAAAAAATATTGTTTTTTTGCGGTATAAGCGCTTTCCGGTTCGCGAACCGGGTAGTGAACCGGGACGCGAAACGGGAATTCGCCATTTTGTGTTTCGATTTAATTAAATTACAAGATGGAGGAAAAACAATGTGAGAAATGGGTATAAGGGGGTACGGAAGACATATCCTGACCCCCTATTTTTTCTGAGGGTGGCTGAGGATGCTCATATATGTTGATACTTGTCTTCCAGCGGCTGCGCGTGAGCGTTTTTGACCGCCATTTTGACACTGTGAGTAAATATATTGTTAAAAATAATTGTTAAAAATTAATTCGTATTGATAAACATTGTCTGCGCCATCTTGCTTTTTTTCCAATGCCACACTTTTGTCGTGCACGGCAGCCATTTTAGATGCCTTGACCAGACCCACTCTCTGCACGCCGCCGATCGTGACGTCTGTTAACGTTCGATTCGAAGGAAATCAGGAAGTGTTGACCGCCATTTTGACACTGCGAGTAAATATATTGTTAAAAATAATTGTTATAAATTAATTCATATTGATAAACATTGTCTGCGCCATCTTGCTTTTTTTCCAATGCCACACTTTTTTCGTGCACTGCAGCCATTTTAGATGCCTTGACCAGACCCACTCTCTGCACGCCGCCGATCCTCAGCATGGCTCCCCACCCTCGCAAGCATCTCCCCCACGCACTTGTCACCCCCGCTCTCTGTCTTATGCATGGGCCATAAACCTCCCCCCATCTGCGCTGCTCTTCTCTGAGAATCACACCCTGTGCCCGCCCGACACCTCCCGTTCACCCTATTCACTACCGCACCCTCTGACATTCCTCTTCCTTTGTGTCTGATTGTCCAGGCCGGTCCCAGGCTATCACCTAGCCCTGCGGATGTAGTTTATGGCCTCAACTGTAAAGAATCACCCCTCTTCAAAGGAGTTACAGTAGATCAAGGCCCCCACCCGATGAGATCCGTCACACCACACGCGTTCCTACTATCTGATAACGATCCTGTATTGTGATTGGGAAGGGGATTCTCGCTGTGAGGGTGTGTGGGACCGAGCCTGAAGCGGAAGATTCCAGGGATGCCTTTTTGTACATCAAAGTCTTCACAATTATGTGTCACATTAAAAATATATAGCACTCCAACAAAGTAGTAGGATTATAACACTTTAATAACTTATAAATATATACAACGCACCAAAAACAGTAAACACGTTAAAAAAAAATTTTTTAAACAGAAGCAACAATGGTCAGTAGCGGTCTGTTGTGCGAATAGTCCGAAGGCAGCACAACGTGCTGAGTTCTGGACGGCACCCAGGTGATGTCCTTTACTTGCCGCACTGGTTTTGGCATCCTACAATGCTGCTCCGAAAAACGGCGTGGGGCGCCCTGGGGGGGGGGGGAGGCGGCGTGAACGGGCCTCCCCAGGTGGAGGCTCGTCTGCTGTAGTGGGGCACCCCTTTAGCGTTTCACTTGCCATTCAGCGGTTTTCCGCCCGCTTTTGCTGCACTGTGCCTCGTCAGTAGCGGTCTGTTGTGCGAATAGTCCGGAGGCAGCACAACGCGCTGAGATCTGGACGGCACCCAGGTGATGTCCTTTACTTGCCGCACTGGTTTTGGCATCCTACAATGCTGCTCCGAAAAACGGCGTGGGGGCGCCCGGGGGGGGGGGGGGGGGGGAGGTGGCGTGAACGGGCCTCCCCAGGTGGAGGCTCGTCTGCTGTAGTGGGGCGCCCCTTTAGCGTTTCACTTGCCATTCAGCTGTTTTCTGCCCGCTTTTGCTGCACTGTGCCTCATCCGCCATTCAGCTGTTTACCGCCCGCTCTTGAGGCTACAGCGTCTCGCTCACCATCTAGTTGAATTGCGCCCACTCTTGCGGTGCAGCGATAGGCGGCTGCCACAGGACTCTTAAAATGGCGGCCGGCTCTTCGGATTTGGGCCTGGTCTACTAAAATGGCCCTGGGACACCTTGGAACTCGGACGCTTGTCTGCTAGGGCTTGGGCCCCATTCTCGAAAGCGTCCCCTCAGCCTTGAAGATTCTACAAAAGTCTTGGGGGCCCCCGACTCCCACAGGCTTCCGGTGGGGAGCGGCTGCCATGATTGCTTGCGGAATGGCCACGACGGAGCTATGAGATGGTGGTGCTCTCATGCTGATGCCAGCTTCAGTCTGAAACATCCAGAAACACTGTAGACTATCAATTCGATGAGTTCCGGTGGAGCCCCAACGTGACCCGGTTGGGAAGAACTTGCCCTCCCGTTTTTTGAGTGATGGTTCTTGTTGCCTGTCCCCTCTGTTGTCATCTAACGGAACCTTTTTGGATTGCCGAGTGAGAAAAAAAAAGGTGGGGCTTTCATCGTTTGGGAAAAAAAAATGTTTTAATCCAATGAAAAGTGTTATTTTTAGGTCATATGATCAAGCATTTCATCATTAGGAAAACAAAAGTAAAATGAACCAATGAAAAGTTTTATAAACAAGTCACATGACCTGTTATGCGGCTTTGGGCTATAAAAAGCCTACAAAATCCGTTGGCCTGTAAGGCGGCGTCAGTAGCGGACCGATGTGCGAATAGGCCGAAGGCAGCACAACGCGCCGAGATCCGGATGGCACCGAGGTGGTGTCCAGCAAGTTGCCGCACTGGTGTGGCCATCCTACAATGCTGCGCCGAAAGACGGCGTGTCCAGCTGAGTTGCGGTTACTTTTGCTGCTACAGTACGCCGAAGGCAGCACAACGCTCCGAGATCCGGATGGCACCGAGGTGGTGTCCAGCAAGTTTTACTGGTGTGGCCATCCTACAATGCTGCGCCGAAAGACGGCGTGGGGTGCCCGGGGGGGGGGGGGAGAGGCGGCGTAAACGGACCTCTTCCGCCTCCCCAGATGAAGGCACCTCATCTGCAGTGGGGCGCCTCTTAGCGTTTCACTTGCCTTCCAGAGAGTTCTGCCCGCTCTTGCGGCACAGTGCCTCACCCTCCATCCAGCTGAGTTCTGCCCGCTCTTGCGGTACAGCGTCTCGCCCGCCATCCAGCTGAGTTTCTCCCGCTCTTGCGGTACAGTGACTCGAACGAGCCGAGATCCGGATGGCACCGAGGTGGTGTCCAGCAAGTTTCACTGGTGTGGCCCCAAAAAGTTCTGTTAAATGACAAGAGAAGGGACAGGCAACAAGAACCATCAGTCAAACAGGGGAGGGCAAGTTCTTCTCTACCGGGTCACGTTGGGGCTCCACCGGAACTGATCGAATTGGTAGTCTACAGTGTTTCTGGATGTTTCAGACTGAAGCTGGCGTCAACATGAGAGCACCACCATCTCGTGGCTACGTTGTGGCCATTCCGCGAGCAATAATGGCAGTCGCTCCCCACCGGAAGTCTACGGGAGTCGGGGGTCCCGGTGACTGTTCAAGGCTGAGGGGACTCTTTTGGGAATGGGGCCCATGCCCTAGCAGTCAAGCGTCTGAGTTTCACGGTTGCCCAGAGCCATCTTTGCAGGCCAGGCCCAAGTCTGTGGAGCCGACCGCCATTTCGTGAGCTCCGTAGCAGCCGCCTGTCACTGTACCGCAAGATTGGGTGCAATTCCATTGGATGGCGGGTGAGACGTTGTAATAGCAAGAGCAGGCGCAATTCAGCTGGCCGAGCGAGGCACTGTGTCGCAAGAGCGGGCGCAAGTCAGCTGGTCGAGTGAAGCGCTGGGGTGTAGCTGAGAAACCTCCACCTGGGGAGGTGGGAGAGGCTCGTTCGCGCCGCCTCTCCCTTCTACTGCACCCCACGCCGTCTCCTGGCGCAGGAATATGTGATGGTCGGACCAGGGCACCGCAGGACGTGTCTTCAGGTCAAACGGATTGTGGGACAAGGTGTGGAGCCGGCGCAATTATCTCGGGGGCCTCCGTCAAGTGGTTCAGGGAGGCACCGCATCACATTGTTTTCCAATGCAGTCAGGTCCACAAACAGCCCCCATTTACTTTGAGAATAGTGAAGCTGTAGCAGGTGCAAATAAGCTTCAGACAGTGTTACAAGCGTTGCTCGGAACCCTTAACTATGGCACCCAACATCCAGGACTTATGCCATTTGTGCAAGGCTTAGACATCAAAGCATCTCAGGGACCAAGCAACATACCATATCCAGAGTCCTTCCCACAACCTCTGCCTTCCTTCTTACCTAGTTATTGTTCTTTCACTCCCACTCCAGGCTTTTAGTCTGTGGATGGAAAACCATGAACCTACACTCACCTATGAAAATCTTACTATTGATGGTTTATTTTGAGCCCAAAATACAAAGGCTTGTTTGGATCGATGTTGCAGCAGACTGCCATGTAAATAGTTATTTAATAAAATGTTTTAGCCTGTTACTTTGCTGGTGTGTTGTATATATTTATAATATTTGCATAGGGTTTGTCGTTATTTTGGGTGGGGTGGGCGGCGGAGCCGAGCTGTCTTGCAGCCATCATGGTGTCGAGCTCAGTTCCTCTCAGTAGTTTCGTATTTGTCATGAGGGGTTGTTCATAATGTTTCTATTTTAGCGAGGTCAAAAAGAGATCCCATTAGTGGCCTACTGATTTTGCTTTATTCCTTTTGTTTTTTTAACGATTTTTCACTATCTGCAAAGACTAAACAGAGTATTGCGACTCTGTGCTTGTTTGTAAATAGAGAATGAACCAAAGAGAACCAATTCCAAAACAATAAATGCTAGGATAACAATCAATCAAATGGAGAGGGAAGCAGGCACGACGGATACAACAGGGGCAAAGGCCTGTGTTACCTACCCTTCACTATCTGCAAAGAGAGAATACTCCTAAAAGAAAAGAGGAGGGGGGGGGGGAGAGGGGGGCAGCGTTCAAAGCACATCAGCGTGCATAAATATGAAAATGTTTTTGCCTACCACGTACTTGACATTTTACAGCTTTTGATATTTGCTATTAAAAAAATATTGAAATTCACTGAAAAAGCCATAGGTTATAGACCATATATAGTTAGGAATTAGCATTTACAAAACCTTGAAAATTCACTGAAAAACCATAGGTTATAGACCATATATAGTTAGGGATTAGCATTTACAAAACCTTAATTTACTCGCACAAAACCATTGAAATTCGCATATATAGTTAGTTGCACTAACTATATATCGCGCACCCGCAATCCACTGCTGATGATGTCACATATTACATCATTCATGACATGGTCAGTGACATCACTGATGACATCACTGATGACATCTCAAATGACATCACTGATGACATCACTGATGACATCTCATTTGACATTACTGATCACATCACTGATGATATCATTCATGTGATAATACGATGAACCTCTTCCGACTCTAATATAACCTTAGATACAATCAGTGTAAACAGACACTTACAGACAGTCACTTATCCATGGAGTTACTCACACACCTAGTCAGTCATGCAAAGAATCAATCACACCTCCATTTTCTCAACTATACAGTTATACACACCTTACGTATTCAAACATATACTAACACATATTTACTCTCTTATACAATCCCTGATACAAGTTCACAATGATGCATACAGCCACTCACACATTCACTGGCTCTTATGCACAGTTATTTATATATGTCAACTCTCACATGTACTGTGTTTTACATATGTACTTACTTTGACATGTAGCACTGAGAAATCCATTCACTCACCAATACACTCATGCAGACAGTCAACCACCCATACAGCTGTTTCCACATGCACTTTTGAACCCATACATCTAGTGAATCAACTGCTCATACATCTATGCACAGAGTCACACACCTCCCAGCCACCCACACACACACTCAGTCTCCCATACAAATACTTGGGCAACCAATCAATAACCCATATAGTTACTCATAAAGCTACTGATCAACACATGCAGCAGTTTACAGAACAACAGACATAATAATGCACAAATTAAGACAGTTTAGTCACTAACCCATGCACTCAGTGAGACACATTTAATCACTCTCTCATACAGTCAGTCAGGCACCTACTAAATCCTTCATCCAGACACTTATACATCCACTCATTCTTCAATATGTAAGACATATTTTAATTTTACAGAAACATACAGTCACTGGATGTTGTCATCAGTGATGTCATCAGTGATGTCACTGACCATGTCATGAATTATGTAATATGTGACATCATCAGCAGTGGATTGCGGGTGCGCGATATATAGTTAGTGCAACTAACTATATATGCGAATTTCAATGGTTTTGTGCGAGTAAATTAAGGTTTTGTAAATGCTAATCCCTAACTATATATGGTCTATAACCTATGGTTTTTTCAGTGAATTTTCATGGTTTTGTAAATGCTAATTCCTAACTATATATGGTCTATAACCTATGGTTTTTTCAGTGAATATATATATATATATATATATATATATTGGTGCAAAAAAGAAGGAGAGAACTCTGGGTAGTTTCCAAGTTTAGGTGGAAGGCAGCTCCTGTATAGAGCACCCTCAACACCACCGACACTCTAAATTTGCTCACCTGAAATGTCTGCTTTTCTATCAAAGTTTTTAACCATAGGATTAGTACAGTGATATCCATGCCGAGATAGAAATGGCCATTTGGCAAGGAAAAAATACTTTGCTCATTTCTATCTTTTATCTCGGAGTCCCC